>NC_056735.1:463018463-463058463 GCF_019279795.1 Protopterus annectens
TGGCTTAGTGGAACTCATGTCTACTATACAGTGCAGGGTTGGGGGTTTGCAACCTGGCAGTGCAGATTATTTTGTTACTGGCCACAACAACAGCTGTCGGCTACAGAATGACTGAGGCACTGTAGAACATTTGTAGGTGGGTATGCACTTGTTTGTGTGCAGCACATCATTACTGACATCTGGTTGCGGAGTCTTGCCCTCAGTTAGCCTCTACATTGCTTCACCAGTGTGGTACTCGCATACCTGCGGCCAAACAGGCTTACACCCGCTTGCTCCCACATACACACGTGCAACATCATGCATTTTGTTCACATCTGTCAACCGGGACACACGGACTGTATGCTTGTCCATTGTCAGTGGTGGCTCGGGGTGTAGAGCTCCACATTGACCCCAGCTATGTATCCCAATTAATACTGGGGTGATCACATTCATAGAGGGTAACAAACATAACATAGCTATGTCCCCCATTAAACATGCTTAGTTTACATTAAACTGTCGATATTATCCATACATAGGTCAGATTTACATGTCAGGTATGACTGTTGACAAAGGTCAGTTTAAGGTGAGGTTGGATTCCTGTTTCACAGGTCAGGATAGGTTACATGCAGATATTCGGGGTAGGTGTACATATTCCATACCTGTGTGGTACAGTAGAGGTGAATAGCTAGGGAGTAGGTAGGTAGGTAGTGGGGGTGACATTGTAACTGTATAGTAGCCCATAGGTATAATTGGATGGGGAGTTATAGGGAAGGTATGTCGGATGTTGGGATTTGTATGCGAGGCAGGACAAGAGGTGTCGGTATCACTAGTTGATGTCGTGGTATATAGTGTGAGGTGGGGGAAAGGGTTTTGCAAGGTGGTGAGCCTGTGCTGCTCCAGGTGTTCTTGTGGTGTTCCTTCATGTGTTAGTTACATGTGTCCTGTGGGACAGCTGTGATACTACATGTGGGTTGGGGTTCCAGATACTGGCAATATAGTGGGGGAAGAGGGTGTCACCTATACGTACCCGTAGACATTAAGGGGAATGGAACAGGGTCTAATAGGTACGTGGTGTGCATGGGGCACAAAGGGGGGCATTAGTAGGGGGATTATCCAGGGATGTGCAGGATGGCTGCAGGGAAGGTCCAGAGCTGGCCATGTTGTCTATGACAACAGCTGTGCATATGCACTGCATTTGGTGTTTGCATTGGACACTCACACCCCTGAGTAGGGGTAGGGACTTTAATAATACCTTGTGATGCCTATTACATCGACTTATATGCCTACAATGGGGTGTTGCGACCATGTGTTTGTATGTGCTGTTTAGTGGGTAATGCAAAAACACATATGATTATACCATTCTTTGCCATGTACACTGGACTGTGCTGCGGTGGAACCCATATCGGGAATAACTGCCCATTAGGCGTAAGCATGCCTGTCGTCTGTACAGAATCCACGGCCTGTCCAGAGTTTGCTTAATAATATTGGTGTGTTACTCTTACAATCTGCACATGTCTGGCAAATACCTGGAAACTGACACCATTAAATACAGACAAGTAATTGGTTTTACAACTCCACATCCTTCAGACGTGTCATGCTAATGCATAACCTATTATTCTATCAACTTTCTAAGGTTGTAAGTGGAATATGTGCTTTCTGTCCTTATTTGTCCCCCCAATGGTTTAGGTTCTGTCCAGTGGTTTAGCTCTTAGAGGTTGAGAGGTATGGGCATAAACTCTGCCCAATTCACAATATTACTGACATCCCTGGGGCTGTCCGAATACAACTGCACCAGCCAACACCTGCACGTCTAGGCCCATAATTGCATACCCATAGTTCCCCCACCTGGCCCTCTTCTAGAGCACTCATCCTTACTGTGGGTGCAGGTGGGGTCTAACCACACCACTACACACTGCCCACTCTCCACGTGTTGGGACCCATGTCGAATGTTGCAGTTACAGAGACTGTCTCCGATTATCATTAATTTTTGGGGTGTCCCACAAGGGACATTGATGTCTTTGTTTCAAGATTAGATGTGGCAGGTCTCTCCCACTGATAGTATCCTGCTTTTGGTCAAGGAAGTGGTGGTGTGTTTACTTGTTTTGTGTGTTTGTATGTTTCACCCATCTAGGTGGGAGGGGGGTTGATGCTACATGTTAAACGTTTGTTGATTGGACCCCCACCCCCATTGGCACAGCCTGTGAACATATGTAATCCTTAACTGGTGTATCATATCTATAAATATATATATATATATATATATATATATATCTATATATATATATATATATATATATATATATATATATATATATATATATATATATATATACACACACACACACACACACATATATATATATGTATATATATATATATATATATATATATATATATATATATATATATATATATATATATATATATATACACACATGCTGTATACTACTATTTAACAAACTGTTTCCTAGTCCTAAGGAGCTTTTCTCCCAGGGTCTCTGCTGTAAAAGAGCCAGAAGCTCAGCCAGACTTACCCAGTTAACAAAAGTGATTTAAATACATAATTCAATTAATATCCTAGCTATATATATATGTATGTTTACACACATATAAACATATATATTTCTACATATCTATATACATATATATGTATATATCTGTATTTGTATGCATATATATATATATATATATATATATATATATATATATATATATATATATATATATATATGGGTCACCTTCAGATGCCCGACAATGCGTTTCGCCAACACGGAATCCGACGGGACGAAAAGACCGACAACGCAGATGACCGACAAGGTGAGAACCTGACGGACTCGGTAAGTGTGCGATTGAGTGAGGGATTTAGTGTTAGGGAGTGGACAGGTAAGTGTGTGATAGTGAGGGACTGTGGGTTTAGGGGTGGGTTAAGTGAGTTAGGGTTAGGGTGCAGGTAGGGTGTGTGTGCGATAGTGAGGGACTGTGGGTTTAGGGGTGGGTTAAGTGAGTTAGGGTTAGGGTTCAGGTAGGGTGAGTGTGCGGTAGTGTCGGACCTTGGGGTTAGGGGTGGATTAAGTGAGTTAGGGTTAGGGTGCAGGTAGGGTAAGTGTGCGGTAGTGTCGGACGTTAGGGTTAGGGTTTGGTATTGCTGTATATATATGCTAACGACATATGGATGTGTGTCTGCATATGTATATATCTATGTGTGGATGTTTAATTATAGTCTGTCTCTGTATGTACACATTTCTACTACAGAGAGGGGGAGTTTTCACTCCATGTAGGTATGGGTTTGTATACTCACACACACCTCTACACTTGTACATCTACATCTGGTTATTCCATTGTTTGCCATGTACACTAGACTGTGCTGCAGTGGGACTCGTAGCAGGAGTGGGTGTCCATTGGACGGTGGCCCTGTCCAATGCATAGTATTGCTTACATCCCTGGGGTGGTCCACATAGACCCAATCCAGCCAACACCTGCTCAGCTAGACCCATAATTTCTTACCCATAGTTTCCTATCCGCACATCCTCTTTGGCACTCTTCCTAACTCCAGGTGCAGGTCGGGTCTGGCCACACCTGCACACTGCACCCACTCCCCACTTCTCGGGACCCATCACGTATGTTGTCCAGCCCATGGATCATCAGGCTTCCCCTACCTTGTAAACTGGGAACATGCATGGCCTGTCATTCGAGATCAGTGTAATAGCAGGAAACCCAAATATGTTTGATTTTTGGGTGTCCCACAAGAGACATACATGTCTTTGTTTCAAGATTCGACTTGGCGGGTCTCTCCCACTGGTAGTATCCTGCCTGTAGTCCGGGAAGCAGTGGTGTGTTTACTTTTATTGTGTGTCTGTATGTTTCACTGGTCTAGCTGGGGGGGGGGGGGTTGATGCTACGTGTTACATGTTTATTGCTTGGAACCCTCACCTCTATATGCATGGCCTGTGAAGATATGTAATTCATAACTGCTGTGTCATATCCTAGCTATATACATGTGTATATTTTCCTACACACACACACACACACACACACACACACACACACACATATATATATATATATAGATATATATATATATATATATATATATATATATATATATATATATATATATATATATATATATATATATATATACATACACATTGATTGTGTCTTTCGGCTTTTCCCGGTTAGGGGTCGCCACAGCGGAACACTGGTCCGCTAATGATTGGCAGTAGATTTTTACATACTGGCTTGCCGGGCTTAACGCACAACTTTCAGCGAAGCAATGTCCATTCATGCATATCGCCACACAGAAGACGCTCTAACTGAGAATCAAACAGGCAATGTTTAACTGTGAGGCGACAATGCTAGCACAGCACCACCACCGCACCATTACTATATACAAATATATCTGTATATGTATGCATACATGTATATATTTATATATTGCTGTCTATATATATATCTAACGACATATGGGTGTCTGCATATGTATACATCTATATGTGGGTATGTATATGTATTCTGTCTCTGTATGTATACATTTGTACTATGGAGAGGGAGATGTATATCTCCATGTAGCTATGGGTAGATATACATGCACATACCTCTACATATATACATCTACATCTGGTTATGCCATTCCTTGCCATGTAGATTAGAATTTGCTACAGTAGGACTTGTAGCGGGTGTGGCTGCTCGTTGGGCGACGCCTCTGCCAATGAACACTTTTGCTTACATCCCTGTGGCTGTCTACATCAGCCAACACCTGCACATCTAGACACATAACTAGCTACCCATAGTTGCCCCATCCGCACCTCCTCTACAGCACCCATCCTTACTCTGGGTGCAGGTCAGGTCTGAACACACCACTACATGCTGCCCACTCTCCACTTCATGGGACCCATGTCATACATTGTCCTGACTCATGGGTCATCAGGCTTTCCCACCCTTGTATTCCGGGTATGAACACACACCAGCCAGAATGGTCGTCACATCAGCTTCCTTCCATAATATGTCAATTTTTTGGGCGTCCCGCAAGGGACACTCCTGTCTGTGTTCCAAGATTAGATTTCACAGGTGCACTGTGTACCCCTCATGGTTGTATCCTGCCTGTGGTCTGGGGAGCAGTGGAGTATTTACATTGTTTGTGGGTTTGTGTGTATGTTTCCTCTGTCCGGCTGGGGGGTTCAGGCTACATGTTACATGTTTCTTGCTTGGGCCCCTCACTTCTATTGGCATAGCCTTTGAACATATGTCATTCTTGTGTGCTTTTTTCCTATCATAGCTGTATATCTGTGTATATCTACACACACACACACACACACACACACACACACACACACACACACACACACACACACATATATATATATATATATATATATACACACACGTATATATATATATATATATATACACACACACACACACGTATATATATATATATATATATATATAGATATATATATCTAAATCCATGTGGGTGTATGGGATGTATGGCCTTAATCTCACTTATCTATTACTTTGATGGCTTAGTGGTTAACTACTGTGACTATAGTGTACAATGTCCTGGGTTTGAGACTTGCTGAGGCAGTTTATTTTGTTGCTGGGCGGAACTTGGGCCGTTGGATCCAGAGTGATTAAGGCACTTTAAAGCAGTTGTAAACAGGTTTGCATGGGTTTGCACAATGGTAAGCACTGCCAACCTCCGGTTACAATTTCTTAAGCTCATTAGCTTCTACTTTGCTTACTCTGTGTGGGCAATGCTTACCCCAGTGCAAATGCACTTGGACACGCTTACTGCTGCTTATTTGTGCTTAGACCTTCTTACTTGTGCCTTATTCATTATGACACTAACACTTCAAATGTGCATATCATGCAGTAGTTCAGTTCACATTTAATTGTTATTCTGTCGGTTATACAGAAAAATGATGTAAAATTATGTTCATATACAGATTTCTCGTGGAAAATCAATTGTGCTGCAGTGGGACTCAAACCGGGAATGCCTGTTCATTAGGCGGATGCTCAAACCATTCCACTATTGCTGTGCTGCTTCATTTGCATATATATTCCTTGTTATCCTCTTCAGCCTTTTCAGCTGCTTTAACCATACCTAGGCAATGGGCAAACCCATGCACCTACAGTTAGCTGTACTCGGGGTTTTAAAAATAAATAAATAATAGGGTTTCTTCATTTTATTTGACTGTACTGTTGCTGTTGAACACATGGGGACTGTTGGTGGGGATATGCGGATATATGTGAGCTGTCTCATTCATTTATTTGCACATTCTTCTGTTCTACTTTGCAGGGGCATGTTTATTCTGAGAGCTCTGCTCTCAGACACACACCCTGCACTTGTCCACGCTCCGTGTAGCATTAGGAGTTCAGGCAGCGTGCCTTCATTAAAATGCATGGCGCGCTGCCATCCTCCTCTTCAACTGCCATTTCCGTGCAGGACTAGATTAGTCTTGCACGGAAGATTAGTAAATTTGGGGGCCTGTCTTTATTAACCAGTAAATTTCTTTGAAAGGGATACAGAAGCTATAGATGATGGCCATGCAATGCATATGGCATATCTTGACAAGCCAAGGCCTCTGACTCCATTACTCATGCTGGCATCATACAAAAGGTGAATACTAAAAAAGTGTAGTATTATCACTTTTGGTTGAGAAATGCTCCTTTCATCATTCCGTCTAGACAGCAAAACTCTAAAAAACAAAAATGCATTTTGATGCCTAGGTACTTGTCTCAATAGTTCCCTTTCTTTTGACAATCATGAAATAGCCACTGTCAGGAAATCCTTTTATTTAGGCCAACTAATTGCCAAAGAAATATCATCATGGTCTAAGGAGGTCATTAGTCCCTTGTATTCAGCATTGATCAGGCCAGTTATCCAGTATAACACCCCTTTGGGATATGTCTCACTAAACATATAAAACAATTAGAAATTCACCAAAGGTTGCCAACCAAAAATTATCACACGCCTCAGGTCCTAAGCTACAAAGAGAGATAGGAAACTCTAGCCATTTATTTGATGTCTTATAGACTTTTGAGAAGAGATGCATTTATCACTTTATGAACCATTACTGAACCAATTGTCCTGGACATCCTATTTTCTCTACAAATACAATATCTCCACCAATGCTATAACTAGGTACCTAAATCTTCACAAACAGATAAAGTATGACAGAAGAACAAGTTTACAATCCAGCACCTTCTAAATAAACTTTCCCTTCATGTTAAGTAGTGTGTCTCAATATCTTCCTTTAAACATAAATCAGATGAAAGAATGAGTATCTACAAGTTTATTCCAGGGCTGAAATGTATGGCCCTTCTGGAATAAGGAGGTGCTGCCTCAGAAAGGGTGCTGGCAGAGTGAGAATAATCATGAGATTGAGCGATCTTACAAAATTAGTCACACATGCAATACTGATGCTGTGTTAGATGGTAAATAAAAAGTAAATTATTTCTTCAAGACTACCATTTCAGACTCCACACTTTTTTCCCCTCTATATAGATGACTACTATAAATCATTCATCTTTCTATCAACATACTCCAACTCCTGTGACTTGCTCATCAAATATGTTACTGTCATGTGCCATAATGTTGCCAAATGGAAGACATAAATTGCATTTATAAATGACATTTACAGTACTTACTCCAAAGAAAATCTATTAACCTCTACCCAACACGGTTTTCGGCCAGATCATAGCACAATAACTGCCCTTGTTGCCTTTTTGGACCACATCATTAAAGACAGAGATAACAACAATTTTGTTTCTTCCCTCTTTTTAGATCCTCTAAAGCTTTTGATACAGTCTCACATACCAAACTACTCTCAAAAATGTGTGATTTAGGCTTTTTCAATACAGCAGTCACTTGGTTCTCTAGCTACCCACTTAACTGGCTACAATCAGTTCAATGGCTCTCTACTTACTCATCTTTTCTCCCTGTCAATATAGGTGTCCCACAAGGCTCTGTACTTAACCCCCTCCTTTTTAACATATTTATAAATGATCTACATCCATCCATCCTCTCAACAAGCTACACTTACAAAATGTGCAGATGACTCCACTGTCATTTGTTCATCTAATAGCCCTTCCCAGTTACAATCTATTACTCAGCAGGCTTTCAACTGGCTCAGTGACAATCAGTTTATCCTAGATCAAAATAAAACAAAACTGCTCTTATTTCTCCCCAAATCCCAAATAGACATAAAAGACACCTTCAAAATATCCTCTCTCAGCAATACTGAAACTAAAGCTGTACCTCACACAAAGTTACTTGGTATCATAACAGAGAATCCACTGAAATGTGATCTTCATATCTAAAGTGCATAAAAACAATACACGAAAAATTAGGCATGCACTATAGATCAAAAAGATTCCTCACCAACTCCTCAAGAGTTACTCTGGTCAATATATACCTCCTTCCTTCACTGCTATATGCCTCACCCATTTTCACCAACATTTAGATATCCCTAAGATCAAAACTTGAACTTTGCTATCACAAAGTAACTAGGTTTGCAGCCAGTCATTTGTACAACTCACATCACTGCTCCGCCCTCATATATTTAACCTGGCTTGAGTTACCTCACCATCTCAAGTTCACCAACTCCTCCTTGCTCATAAAATGGTATGTAAATCCTTATCCTACCCAGCAACCAGCACCATTCCTAACCATTACCTCCATAATAACCCTCAACAACTCCTTGAAATCCATAAACTAAACAAAATCTATCAGTCACTGCCTCTTTGCCTACTCAGTAGCCAAGGTCTGGAGCAGTATTCCTACAGATAATAGAGCAATGCCATGTAGTCAGATAGTCAAGCAATCTCAAAAGAGAGTTCTCCTTAACTCCTGGCTCTGTACATATCTTACACCAGGTAAACACTACCCGTTACTCCTTCCTTCTCTTACTCTCCTCTCTGTTTACTCTTCCTTCCTTCTCCCTTCTCTTTCCGTTGTTCTACAAATTCCCCTTTCCTTGCCTCCCTTCTCTTACTAGCCAAAGTCCCAGTTACTTCTCTAATAGCTCACTACTTTATTTACATTTCATAATCCCCCCCAACTGCAAGACCTCTTTCCTTTTCCTTAGTCTTTGCCCATATTTAAAATGCTTAACATCTTTACCATTGATTATCACTATTGTTTGTATTTAGTAGGTGTTCTGTTGAGTGTTGTTTAATATTCATTCTATGATTTTCTGATCTGACTTTATTTATTCTGTGTGTCGATTCTAGTATTTGTTATTGCACTTCATGTGATGATATTATGTAATTTATTAATTGCACTGTGTACATTGGAGCTTTACTCCCTGGGCCTCCACTGAAAATAGTAAACAAATGTCAAATAAATAAATAAAAATAAAAAATAAATTTGATTTTGAGCATCAAATTCATCAGAAATGTATATTATGTGCTGCAAAACAAATGTTCTGTTTGTTACCTTAACATAGTTTTCAGGTAGAACTACTCAAAAGTATGAGGCTCGCAGTTAAACAATGACCACTCATTTTATGGAGTTATATTCTTGTTGTCAGCATCTTTGCCTGCATGTGAAAGCAGAGATGGGAATATGCCTCCTTCGATCTCTCTTCCCTACCTCCATCACTTCCATTTTCTCTGATAAAAAAGAATCATCTGAACTACCTTAAGTAAAATGATACTAAACTGACAATATATCTGTTATAATACCATTACAGGTTGTATGTAAATGTTTATGCTGGTGCATTAACCGAGTAGATGGAGGATGAGAATTTAATGTTGTGCTGAGTTTCACCACAATGAATTTATTTTGCAAGCCAGCAGTGCACTTTTTGTTTTCTTCCTACCTTTTTCACTGTGGTGTAGCCATGGAGTTGGTATGTATGATTTTTTCTTTTTTAGCGGTTGTGGCTTGCACCCCCCACACACACATACATTAACTTTTTTAGTTTTACTGTTTTTTTTCATATGGTTTGTGATGAATGGTAGTTAGTTAAAAAAAAAGCAACATGATTCACATTTGAGCAAGGAAACCCCATTACAGAAACAGTCTAGTTATAGCACTGGCAGTCCTGAATAAATCCTTAATTATAACTCATAGATTCTTCCAAGAACTGCTTATCCATGAAAGTTTAACAGTCACTAGACTTATCTTAGCAATCATTATCCAGGCAAGTATCAATAATAAATGCGTCAGCAGACATTTACATACATCTGTGTGACAACATTTGTTCTTGTAAAATTCTTTGCTGTACATTACATTCAAGCCTCAGATAATATGTGTTTTTTATAGACCTAGGCATTTATAAATGCCTCATATAGGCATACAGATACAACATGCTTGGCGCCTAGAAAACAGTATGTAATGGACTTGATCTGCCTTTATACGACTCATTTCTTTAATCAAGAACTTGACAAATACATAAAGCAGAAACAAAGTCAAAGGTTTACTCTTTATTATATGTTTGAAGCAGGGAGAGTAGGTTATATGACTGAATAAAAACCTCATCTTTGACTAAACTATTCTATAGATTTTATCGGTTTGAAAATGTAGAAAACGAAATCCATTCACTTTACAGATCTATAGCTTTTAGCCTGACCTCAGAATCAGCTACTTCTTAACAATGTAACGGTTGCTGAAGGCTGGGATAAACTTTTAAATTATTACAGCTTTCTGCAAATGTAATAATCATTTCATAAAAGCAACCACATAACCAGGTGGTGTTTCCTACCTTGGAGGGGAAATAACTGACCTTGGCTTCAGCAAAGGATTCTGCCTAAAATTCAGAAGTTGACTGAGAGGTATATAGTCATATAGCCAACAGGTGACTCTGCAAATGAGTCCGGCTTACACACAGCAGATATAAATGCATGTCTTTCTCAGCCCATCAATAAAAAGCACTTTGTGGCTGCAGTCTTGGTTGACTAGTGGTGAGACCACATTAGTCACCTTTTATGCATGGACAGGCGGCAGGGCAGTACTGACGATAGGATCAATGAAGATTAATTTGTGCTAAGCCCTGAGGCCAGCTCTGAAGCTTAACTTCAGTTTCTGCAGTGTGGATGACAATTCTTAGTCTTAATAATGAAAACTGTAATTTTCTCACTTTCAGGTTATTATGGTGTAAGTTACTGCTGCTATTATCATTGCTTCACTCCAGGAGACTTGTCATCAATCATTAAACCCAAATTAGTAGTTGCAACTAACTACTTATTTTGTAAGTTATCCATGTTTTGTTGACCAGTTTGTCCATCTAAGTCAATGCCTATTTTCAAGGAAGGACTATGGGAAAAAAAGTACAGCATGCATTTATTTATTAATTAAGTGTATAGATGCAAAAGGATTATACATTCAGCACCCTCACACACACACACACACACACACACACATGCACACACATGCACACACGCACGCGCACGCACACACGCACACACACACACACACACACACACACACACACGTATATATATATATATATATATATATATATATATATATATATATATATATATTTATATAAAGCAACACACAAGTAAATGGAATACAACACAAAAGTGTGTGCAAAGGTACACACACTTACTTAGTGGGTAGTCATTGAAAGGTGTATGATGCACATATACAAACTCAAACAGAATAATTAATTCAGTTAATTCCAAAGAAATGAGTAAACCATTTATACTATTAACTTCTTATGTAGAACTATTGTGATTATGCCCAGAAATTAGAAAAAAGGCAGGTTTGTTAAGCACCTTTCTACTGCCAGAATGTGCTTTCCAACCTTTTGTTAAGCATGTTTAAGTACCCTTAATCTCTAGTCTTGAAACAGCAGGAACAGTGACTTGTGCATTCCACCAGACAACACCAGAAAAATGCACGGACAGCTTTAAAAGCTGTTTGACACTTCACTCATCTTCTGAGGAAGTTGTTTAACTTGACAATGCCTTCACATTGTCTCTGAAAACAGCCACTTATGATTTGTGGATGTTATTTGGCAAACAAGTTAAATGTAGGTTCATAGTGTTGATAGTGTTGTGTGTGTATATATTAAATGAAAAATAAACCTAATTCAACAATTCACTTTGCAGACTTGGCATAATGGGGATGAATATTAAAGTTGTGGTGTAAGACCTGTCCAAAGTAATGAAGCAAAGGAAATCAAATTAGATTATATATATTTAATAAATATATATATATATATATATATATATATATATATATATATATATATATGGGTCTACTTCAATTCATTGAATCCCATTTCGTCGAACTTTCATTTCACTTAAAGTTCATTACATCGACAAGCATTTTAGGTGGGGGGCTTCACCCCCACACCCCCCAATGTGGGGGGCTGTGCCCCCCATACCCCCCTACTATATATATCAACTCCAGGGTCGCACAACATTGGGGAAGGGGGCAAATGCTTGTCGATGTAATGAACTTTCAATTAAATGAAAATTCGACGAAATGGGATTCAATTAATTGAAGTAGACCCATATATATATATATATATATATATATATATATATATATATATATTCACAACAGTTTCTTATTCCTGGACCATTACCTTTGAATATTTTTATCAGCGATGTGGCAGAAGTCTTAAAGGGGGAAGATTTACATAGTTTCTGATACTATTATTATCAGAAAGTCATACATATTTGATATCTCTGATCATGAAACAAGAAAAAAATAACATGGAATCATTAACTAATTATGAGGAGCAATGAAAAAAATATGAAGGAGGCACAATATCATATTTCCAATGATTATGAGTATGAAGGAATATATCACATTATAATTACAATCTACCAGTACATTTAGATAATGCTATGAGCAGAGTTTTCTCCAGTAGTCATTGTCTGACACTCTGCCTCCTCCTGGATATCTGGATATGTTGTGACTTTAACCAATTCAGTTATCTAGACTAGTGCTGTCAGGCAACTTTGAAAAGGGGGCACTAGTGCCTAATGGCCTAACCTAGTTAACAAAAACAAAAGCAAAATAAAATAATTAAAAAAATGAACACAAGTTAAAGAAGAACTATTAAGGTATGTATCCTTCCTAATCACAATGTCAAAGTTTGTCTTTAGCTTTACTCTCAGAATAATGAACAATAATAAAATTATACCTTATGAAAACTCTCTCTTTAAAATTTTCAAATATCATGTGCACATGTAGTAGAAATTCATACAAGAGCTATTAGCTTAAGAGAACTGCCAAAAGAAGCAGGTAACGTGAAGTCTTTGCACCATATGCCTAGCTAGTTCAAGAGAGAGAGAAAGGCAGTTCAGAGCGCAGAAAACACTGTACTTCATAACAATAACATCAGAAGACAAATGGGAAAATGATACACTTACCACAAACTTTATGAGAATTCAGCTTAAATTCTGTGAACATTTGTAAGAATTCTGAGAACAGATTGTATGGCAGAGAAATTGAAAGTATAAAACAGATCTTGCAAAGATGTAGTAAGGTTAATATATAGATATTAATTACATGTGTATCTGCACAGTAGAAATAACAGTGCCATCTATGCACCAGGGATGGAATTACAGCTAGAGATGGCAACATATTCTGCCAGGAGACGATCAAATGCAAGGTTGAGGACACAACACGTGAGGACAGCTGTCATGCAGTTTTATTGTACAAAAAAGGGTGGCAGATGGGTTGGCTGGCACAGGAGATGCTGGCAGTCCTGCAGGCAGTATGATTCTGATTTGATTAATACTGAAGCAAAGAAATAGTATTATGAGGATATGGTTAGTCTAATGGTCTAGTATATTAACTACAGGCTTTTATGTAGATTTTAAAAGGGTTATAGGTGTTGGTAGCTATAAATTTAAGAGTAAGTGTATATGAGCAAATCCATAGTTTCACTGCTTGGAAACAGATATGGTTAGAAAAAAAATGAAAACTGATATTGATGAAATCTACTATTCTGTTATTAGTGATTTTCAGTGAGTTACAATTAGTAGAACGTTACTTTCTGTATTATTGATGCAACATGTGCAATTATGTATAGGTTAAGAGATCAGAGAGTTGATAAATATAGTCTTTACTATAATACATATACTCAGTGAATGCACATTAATAATTCAGACCTAGGTGATGAAAAATGTCTTACATTCTCTGTGTAGATATTTTATCACAAAAGTAAATTAGATAAGTTTATCACAATGAGCGGCAAAGAAGCATATTTGCATGTATTTCATGATGAGCTTTTTTTATTGGCAGAAAATGTACTATTTCCATGCATTTAGATCTTCAAGATTTCTAAATTATTTATTTTTTAAGGAGGACAGTTAAAACTGTTATTTTCCTTCAGAGTTTGTCACATACACTTCTTCTCTTGCTCTGTGTCTTAGACCTATCTATTCTTTTTATATGTTGCTAGATATATATGTTATTGTGCAGGTATTCACTGAACTGGATTGATATGATTACCTGACCACTAAATCAACTAATATAATAGGTACAGACCCCACTGATGCTGATTAAATGTTTGCATGAGAAGGACTGATGTTCACAGGCTGAAGGCTGAATTCTTTACAAAAAAAATTGGGTTCAATGACTTGTGAGCTTTGCTGTTATAAGCTGTGTTTTATCCCCTCCATAAACCCAGTTTAGTGCAAGAGTTAGATTTACAATTCAGAATGGATCCAAGTTCAACACTTTCTGTAACATGCTGGGAGGAACTAAGAATGAATTCTGAAGATAGCATGGAGAATCCCACTGACTGGCTATCTCGCTTATTTTCAGAGTTGAACTAGGAGACTGTTCCTGTCTCAGCATGCAACACCTTGCTGCTTCATTCTGACTAACAAAACAATGCTATGTGTGTGAATTCTAGACAATCACTAGAATATCCTGCATAAAGCAACAGGAACCAAAATGTGCTATTACTATCAGGGATCTGTTATTCTTCATTAAAAAAGCTTTGCTCACTTTTGCCATATCAGTGGCATAAACTATAGACATGCCATTCAGTGTAAATGACTGCATAACGAAACATGCATGTTTTCACCTTGTATGGAGGATGTCTACACTTCCTGATACCTACAGAGATATCAAAAGATGGCTCACTATGTACAGAAGACATATTAGGTTCCTGGTATGTGCAGAAACATCCAATCACTATATAAAGGGTACTGTTTCTGCTTCTGGTACATGCGGTGCTATCCATTGGCTGTTCAGTTTGTGCAGAGGGTGTTTCCACTTTTTGTAAGGATTCAATGACTGAAACGTGTTCCTTACATTGAGGAGTCACTCAGTAAAGGTAACTGGTGTACAATAATACCCACCCACTCATGAATGAAGCACAATTTGCCTGCAGCTAGTAAAATATAGCTAGTCAAGCTTCATTTTCATAGTTAAACCATGATTATCATGAGTAAACGGTGCTTCTTTCATGGTTAGTCAATGATTACTAGTAAATAGAATTTATATTTGATGAACTTTATAGCAGACTGCTGTAGTAATATTCTGTCACAGCATTAAGTTTGTATTTTTTTTCTTATATTTACATTAGTGCTATAAATAGGGTATGGCAAAGAGGAAAGCTGCTCTGGGTACCAGCTGTAAGTGGAGCACTATCAGGAGGTCCCAATGGTGCAGGATTGTAGTATGGACATTAATAAATGAATGTCTGTACTACATTTATGGCTCAGCTGAGGAAACAATGTGAGGTGAGTTTGTCTGGTAGTATATCGTGTCTAGCTACAGCTGAAAGAGCAGAGGTATTTATTTACTTTACTCCTCGACTTTGAGTTGAGGGGTGCCAGTATGGGGAGCTGCACAGCATGTCACATGAGCTTGCTACGGTTCTAATATATAGATTGGTACACTATTTATCATATATTAGCAACAACAAGTCTTATTTATTTTGATTGCATGTCAAATTGACTAAGTAACACCTGAAGGGAAGCATGAAGAATTTTGACATAAAACTTTTCAACACTGAAAAATTTGCAAACATCTGTGAGGCTGCAAACTGTCCCTTTCTCTAAGGTACATTCATTTCTATAAGAAGAATGGATGCTGGGAAGCATGATCCCACGAGGCGGGGGGGGGGGGGGGTGCAAGGGAAAGAAGCACTGTGAAGAAATGTTTTAAATCTGTTTCAGTGACCTAGGAAGCTTCCTGTTTTAGATTCACACTTTTTCTTGCTGAATACTTCTGTTACAAAATTTAGACATACAGCTGGTCAAAAGACTATTTCACTTACCCAACTAGCAAGTAAATAAAATAGATAAATAGCACCATTAAGGTTGCTAAGGAGGTTACATCGTGCAGTTATTCCTTCTAAATCCTGATGCTTTAAATAGCAGTTTCATGTCTTGACCTTAAAGAGGCTGAGAATGACAGTTTAAAAGTACAAGACTACAAGTGTCAAATTACTGAAAGTGGGGAAAGTTTGATTAGCAATTATAAATGAATACCCTCTTTTTGATGGCATTCTGGGTACTGAACAATTTGGAATTGAATATAAAGCTATTGTAGAGGTCATGAGTTATGTCACTCACATATTCAACATGGAGTACTTTATATATAAATCTATTTAGATTAACTTATGTTAACCTTTTATGTAAATGGCATACACTGTGATGCATGTTCATTTTCATGACAATTAATTTATTTATTTATCTATTTATTTGACATTTGTTAACTGGGTTGCTCCAACTGAGCCGAGGCCCATTTTCAGTGGAGACCTGAGGAGAAAATCTCCAAAGAACAAAGGACAAATATCTAGAAATTAACAATACAATTACATAACATAGAAAATGGGAAGTACACAAATCCTCTGTAAAAAGAGTATAACATCTTTACAATGGCATACAATAAACAAATAAATATAATAATACAAGGTATATAAGTAGAGCAACAAAGCTGTATTTCAGTGAGAATAAGACCACAAAGAGTTAATTAGTTGTGGTAAATTAAAGGTGAGTAGAGTATAAGGTGAATAGTTTAGGAAAACTGTACACTTTTCTAGGACATAGCATTTATAAATAATGAATTCTGAGACCATTTTTTACAAATGGACAAATATTTTATACATGAATTGTAACTGGTGTTGAGCAAGAATAATACAGTTGGGGGTGAAGGAGGCAACCCCCATCAGAAGTGGCATGGAGATGTTAAGAATGGCACTTATAAAATTATGTTTGGCATGAGCTGATGTTTTGGTCTTGAAATTCTGTACAACAGCATTTTGTCAATGACAGAAGCATACAGTAAGGATTGATATGTTTTTGTTAATTATTTATTGATTTATTTATTTACTGAGTGAGTACTTTACCTTATGAAGTTTAGTTTGCAGTGTTTTCCCTGTACTTCGGTTAGAAATTGGAAGGTTGTGTGATTTGCCAGTTCTAAGAATACCAATGTATGTATTCACAAAGTCTATTTATTTATTTAGTTATGAATTTTTCTCATGTAAGTAATGTAATCAAATCCAAACTCACTGCATCTCAGGGAAAGAGATCCAATCACTTTACTGAGTGGTAAGGTGACTAAGCATGACAGTTATAAAGTTATGTTTGGCATTATGTAATGTTTTGGTCTTCTTATTCAGCACAGCAGAATTCTATCATAGTCTGTAGTGTGTTTTGTTTTACTTTAAATAGGATAGTTAATTTAACTCAGGGGAGGGTATTCTTTTCGTATATACATGTTGGTAAATGTCTTTGCTCTTTCATGCATGTATTGGGAGTAGTATTGTATTTGTCAGTTATGTTTATTCATATGCATCTATGTGTTGTTTCACTTTCAATTTGCAATCTCAAGAATTGAGCTGATGCACGAAATTTCATTTATGCTACATGTGTGCAGTTCTAAATGACAATAAAGTTTACTTTGACTTTGACAATACTGATTTAGATATTTTTGTTCATTATTTGTTTATTTTTTACTGAGTGATTCTGTGTGGCAGTAAGATGGTTTCTAATGGAATTATCTTGCAAATGGTTATCAGCATCACACAGCAGAGGTTACTATGTTGCTGTATGAGCCAATTCTGTGGCTGTGTCACTACTGAGGGAGATAGACCGGGAGATTGTACATGAAGGGTGTGAACTTGTGCAAAGCCTTTGACATCATTTAACTCAATATATTTCTAGGAGATCTTAACAGCATGGAAGTGTAGCAAGAAATGAAAAAGTGATCATCAACAACTGAGGAATCTGTTAATAGAAATGGAAGTAACTAGATAAGTGTTTAGAGTTCATTGTAGAATTGATCAGATTTAGTTATACGTATGTCAAATATCTTATGGTTGACAGACAATACTGAGATCGTCACAATATAGGAGATAGCATCCATAGATGTTTTACTGCAATTTTTAAAATAGAAAACTGTCACATACAGGGATAGCCAACTACTGAACCAGTATAGAGAAGTTTGATATTGACTAGTGAAAACAATCTGAGGGTAAGCTGGAAAAAGAAAGAAAGAAATAATTTAAAAATATATGAAACAACACAGTTCTGTGATGTTTATAGGATGAATAAACCTTTTAGAAATGGAAAACAGTGTCAGGTGGAACTTAATGTGAATGAATGTGAGATTATATACTCTAGTGGGGGAATCATAAGTCCGTGGATGAGGGATAGCCTTAGAAGTTCATAGAAAGAAAAGGGCATGGGAATTACAATCACACATCATACTCCAACTGTATGTATCTGTCTTGCCTCAGTCTCTGTCTCACCTCCTTTTCTGTTTTCCTTTATATCTGCCAACCTTACAGTTCTGTCTGTGTTTCAGCTGGTACAAGTCTCCAGTTACTTAGATGTGATCAGCCATCCCTATCTGCAGGCTCCCCAACCCCAAGAATGAACAAGGCAGCATTAGCTGTTCACTTTCATCATTCTACACATAGCTCTTCCAGAATTCCATACAATATTTAAACACAGGTTCTATAAGCTGTAGTCAGGGTTCACTTTCTACGTATTAAAGTCAGGGGAATGAATATCAACAACACAAAGTTATGAATAAGGGAAAAGTTAAGGCAAGTAAAACTGGCTAAGACCTGCGAAAAGAAAAAGTTTGCAAAACTTCACCAGAGTGAACATAAATGAAAAGTTCTGAGCCGAATCCAGTATCAGAAACACAAAGAATAGTAAACAGTTTAGAAAATAATCAAAAAGAATTGGCCTTGATAAATTTGTATCTCAACCTAAGAGATAACAAACTAATCTGTAGTCACCTTTCAGATGTGACTTGCTGCAATGTGACAAATGGGATCTGGAGAAGAAGGTCCTTCGGCAGAGCATAAGGAGTAAAAAAGGGAAGACATAATAAGTAGTCTAGGAAAGATTTGGATGCTGAAATGTCTATTGTCTGATGATATCAGCACAGCTGATGAAAAGGCTGGACATCCTCATTCCACACACATGCATATTTGTGTGAGACCTTTCAGCTGTTTGCATAAGCAGTACACCAAAAGTATAATGTATCATAATGATTGGGTCTAGTGTTACCCATCTCCACATATAATATCCTGTAGTCTCACTTCTACCATCATTACAGTAAGTGTTGATTGCAGGGCCTTAACTTAGTTTAGGGATCCACCTTCAGGTTTTCATGAATATATGCAATAATTCTCATCAAATGAAACCCCCTGTGACGATTGGGGAGAGATGGGTGAAGGCTGTCAGCCTAGTCAAATAGAATTTGATATATAATTCTAGCATTTGTAAATAAATGTAAAACACAGGTATGTTTTCTTGAGTGCAAAAGAATATTGTGAATTGTGGAACTGCAAAATATGTGACAACATTGCACTCTACTGGCCCAGTGAAGCATGTTGTGAGCCTGTCATGTTAGAATTCGGCTCCAGTGAGTCTGGATGAAGGTTTCATGCCCATTGTTTTAAGGCTAAAGTTTATGACCAGAATTTAGATGTAGAATGTGCTTTATTGCTCTGGTTTCTGTTATAGTATACGTGTGAAATGACTTATATTGTTGTAAGTTTCTTAGCAGGTGTTAGTTTGCTAAATAATGCAGTTTGTTTGCCTGGGAAAACCTAAGTGTCAACATGATGTACTTTGGGAGGGACCCAGTAGACATGTTTGTTAGTAATGTTTAAATACTATTTCTTACAAGAGACTTGGGGGCATTTTGATCTTGGATATCTAACTCAGCGGTCTGCCTAAGCTCACATGTAAGTTTTAGCACTATGATTTCTTGTAGAAATAGTTAAAGCTAGTAATGATTAATTAGGTATTTTTCTTTGAAATCAGACCTGTCCTACTGTATTATTTTAAGTTTCTGTGTGATCTCTGAACTCTTAGATATCTCTGTTGTGTAGTAGTTTTGTCTTATGTTTTATTTATTTATTATTAAATATTTTTTAAAATCTTCTACCTGTGGCTGGTTTATGTAGAGATAAATTAAGCTTTAGAGTACATTATATATTTTACAGAGTTTACTGTCTAAGCCCTTCCAATAAGCCTAGACTGAATAGTCACATTACCATTGAATAATAATATTACACAGTAATAATTGGGCACCCTTTTAAGGGCCTTTTAGTTGCTGATATTATTAGCAGGGTGGTGGCAGGGATTACTATAGTATGATCTAGGTAAAGGGGCACAGCTGGAGAATCTGTGTCAGCCTTTCCCAGGAGTGTCTGTGAAGTTGTATAAATACTTATCTCAAAGTGTGTGTGTGTGTGTGTGTGTGTGTGTGTGTGTGTGTGTGTGTGTGTGTGTGTGTGTGTGTGTTGTGTCAACTACTTGGCAGGGACATGAAGCACTCGTTGAACAGAAAGGGTACTGGAGGTTTTCTCTTGCCTAGCTAGGCTGAGACTTGGACCCTATAGCTGTGCCAGTGGGGAGTCTTATTGGGGATCTGGTGAGCAAGGGAGCAACCAGCCCCAGACTAGTTGTGATCTCTGTGTGCACTTAAGGGAAATTGTACTTTACTGTGTGTATTACTTATCCTTTCCTCTCTTCTAGGAGACAACCGCCCTGGTGTTAGTGGTGAGGATTGAGGCTCATTGATTGCTGGGCCAGGCACGGTCGTCACACCCCCCAGAACAATTTTATTAATAATCTTTCTATGAAGCACCTCACTCCCTTCTCCCTATCCTGCCATGTAGGGCTATCAACACTGAGTGGAATTATTTTGGAATGGCACACCTGAATACGGAGGGGAGGGGGGAATGCATTTGTAGTAGAACAGGGAGATGAATGGTGGTGGGTTGTGTGCAATGTATAATCTGTGGGAGGTTTGGAGTCTATTGATGAGAGATTGCTAAATTTGTTAAGGAAATCTTCTGGAAAAGGTTTGGCTGGACCATGTTGAATGGTGCTTATAGACAGGGTATTATGAGGAGGTTTACTACCTGTAAGTAGTTAAAACTCTTTCCAAAAGTGTTTAGGGGAGTGTAAGAGGATAATTTGTTTCTTTGGAGATTTATTTTGTGGCTTCTGATGGACTTCTTGACTAAGCTATGCAAGACTATAAAGGAGGGTCAGCTATCAGTTGTGGTGGTCTGTTTCCATTTTTACCATACTTTATCCCTTAAGAGTTACTGAGTTTGGTGGATAGCCATTCAGTTTTGGTTGGTTCATAAAGCTGGTGGGTAAGTAGGAAAAATGTGTATTGCAGCTGGAGTAGAAAGCTCATTAGACTTATAAACTTCAGGATATAAATAGGTATTATAAGATTTTTATTGTAAAAAATGAGCTTAGAAAAGAGACTTTAATTTAAGAAAACTGAATATATCTAATATATTGAAAGGATGTTGCTAGAATAATGATGTGCTATGCTTACAGCTGTTGTTTTAGGGTCATGCAAGGAGGGTATATGGTTCCAATTGTGGGATGGTGGCATTCATAATCATTTCTGCTAGTATTACTCACTGAATATTTTTTTTATGTTACTACAACAACAACAACACATTAAAAGCTGTAACACCCAATCTGCAGGCTTCCACTCTTTGTTTCATTTATTCTGAATGCCTGCCTTTTGGTCATTATGTGTTATTAGCAAAAGTAGTATAGAAACAAATTAGTGGAAGCCCTTAGACGTCACATTTTTGAAAATACAGTATATGCATTCTATCACATTTCTCAACAATAGTGCATCTCTCAGCTACTAAAATGTGAGAGTAATCACAATTTTGATAAACTGAGTATCTTTTAATCTTGCAGTTAAATCATTTATTACTTTGTTAAATATTAACACTGGCCAACTGTTTCCAGGCAACCATGCAACAGTTATCTCAGTCCTCCTTTTGTGTGTATTTGCTTCTTCAGCATTTTAACATGAATTAAGTTTAGATACACATTACCTGAATCATCTGTCATCCTCCACACTGAACATTTTTAGAAGGTTTTAATCTGAAGCAATTTATACAAACTTCAGGTTAGACAGAGATTCTGTGAGTTTTTTTTTTTTATTGTAAAAAGAAATGAGCTTGCAAAAGAGACTTTATTCATTTCAGAAAACTGAGCACATCTAATGTGTTAAAAGGATGTAGTGAAAATAGTAATGATGTGTTTCAACACATACATTTGGAGAAATACATATATGACTTGCAGATCATAACGTTTCATTTTTTTGTAAACATCATTTTTATTCAGATTTCTCTAGCAGTCACATTTTGGGATTCTGAGAGCAGGGTTGTGATACTTGCTTTTCTATAAGTCAAGGAAACTAAAGTTTGAGTAGAAATCAAAGAAAATAACTCATCTAAAAACTGTGTAGGGGCCATTTAAATTTGCATTATTGTGAGCCTGAAAATGAACAGAGCTGTAACAGGTTGAGTACATTCTTTTTTAACTAATTGTATTTAAATAACAATGGGATTCCAAAATGTCTTACACTATACTACTCCATGTTTGAGGTACCTAAAGAGGGTACACTAGATGTGGTAAGGGTAATCGTAAATCATACCTAAAGAGGGCACACTAGATGTGGTAAGGGTAATCGTAAATCATACCTAAAGAGGGTACACTAGATGTATGAAGGGTAATCGTAAATCATACCCAAAGAGGGTACACTAGATGTGGTAAGGGTAATCGTAAATCATACCTAAAGAGGGTACACTAGATGTGGTAAGGGTAATCGTAAATCATACCTAAAGAGGGTACACTAGATGTGTGAAGGGTAATCGTAAATCATACCCAAAGAGGGTACACTAGATGTGTTAAGGGTAATCGTAAATCATCTCCATTCACTAGATGAGCACTCAGCTCTCTGAGGCAATACAGAAAAGTGAAGCAACAAAATACTAATTTCAATATGGTGATTAAAAGTGAATTAAAGTTGTTCATGAAGTGTCCTTTCTTATTTGCTTGGAGCTGAGATCTGACACAAATTATGAAGAAAGACTAACATATAAACCTATCACATAAATGTTAATACAATTATACACTGAGAAAAAAAACAGCCAGTACTGTAAGGAGCAGGAAAGAAAATAAAAATAAAATTACATAAATAATAAAAAATACAAAGTTTGGTATAATAAGAGATAAATAATATGCACACTGCTGTTATATATGGAAATAGAAAGCAACTCTAGTCTTGCAATAGCATCCCCCACACCAAAATATTTTTTGCTTAGATTTTACATGAAAATCAATTAAACTTTACTGCAAGAGTTAGTGTGGTTTATATTAAAATTTTGAGAACATTTAATTTTTCTTACATTCATATCAATTTATGCATTCACACAATGTTTTCTTGTACTTGTCCTGTTGATAACATCATCTGGCCTAATTATTCTAAATACTGTAAAAGATCATGGCTGACAAATGGACCACATGGCCCATTCTACATAAATTAAAGAAACAAGCAACAAAATAAACTCAAGTGTCTTAAAGACACAGCTCTTGTGGTAGACACCATGGAATACAAATATTTGAGTAACAGTCATATATAACCTTGATTCTGTGCTGGGAAGCACATGATTAGGTTTTATACAAAAAGATTTGAAGTTGTTTCAGACATAATACAGCACAGTAAATCATATTGCATAATGACAGTTCTTTCAGCTGCTTCCATTTCCTTTCATATGTACTGCTACTGTTTTGTTTGAAAATGAAGAGGAACATGTGGACAGCTGGTTAAAATATATAAGGGGCCCAACATTTTTTTTAATCTCCATCTTGAATTACAAACTGGAATTTGTTCTCTACATAGCAGTATAACCAGAAATTTTATTTTATTTTGGAAATTCTTGATATGTGCAGGGAAGCTCCAGAAAATGAGAGAGATCATCATCTTTAGCCCCCTATTCCCATTTTTTACATGGGGTTGGGGAATAATGTTAATTGGCGCCATCTCTCTTGATTCAATGCCACACTCCTATCTTCTTTTACACTCATGCCTGACTGTCACATATATTCTTTCACTCAGTCCATACACCTCTTTGCTGGATGTCCTCGTTTCCCCTACCTTCTTCCTGTCTGTCCCAAATCTTCTTCACCAGCTTGTCTTCTGCTGTTCTGCACGTGTCCAAACCTGCTTAATCTGTTCTCTTTGATCTGTTCTGCAGTTGGAGCTACTTTGGCTTCTGCTCTAATGTATTAATTTCTCCATCAGTCCCACAGAGTGCATCCTACCACCCTTCTCAGACACTTCATTCCCATCATCTTTAGCTTCTTCTACAGCTCTGCTTTTACAGCCCAGGTTTCTGTACCATACAGTAGTACTGGTTGCACCACTGTCTTACATACCTTACTTTTCAGCTTCTTTGATATTCTTCTGTCATATACTACGCCTGACACACTGTGTCAGTTGGCTGCAGCCCCCCTGATTCTAGCTTTGACATCTTCATTCAGATTTCCCTTCTCTTCAACCACTCCTCCTAGATACTTGAAGCTTATTACCTGTTCCACTATCTTCCCTTCTATCTCAGTTCTCAGCTTCTTCTGATTTCCTCAGTTTTCTGTCATTACCACTCTCTTATCTGTGCTTAGTTTCATTCCATGTGCCTTCAGTTTTGCATTCCATCCATCTATACTTTGCTGAAGTTCTTGACCAGAGTCTGCCTGTAATGCCACATCACCTGAATACAGCAACTTTGTTGATTCGTCCCCTCCAACCTGTTTGCTAATGTAGTCCATCACCAGTATGAACAGCAGTGGGCTCAAAGCTGAACCCTGGTGTACACGCACTCCCACTGGGAACCCCTCTGTGAGTCAGAACACTGTACGTACTCGAGTCATTGGGTTCTTGTACACAGCCTGCACTAATTCTACTAATGTTTCTGGGACTTCAAACCACTACAGTATTGCCCAGATAAGCTTTCTTGGGACCTTGTCATATGCTTTCTCCAGGTCTAGGAATGCCCAGTTGGACTCTTTCCTCATCTGTAACTTTTTCTCAACTATTTGTCTCATTGCAAGCATCAGGTCAGTTGTGCTGCATCCTCATTTGAATCCAAACTGCTCATCTCCCATCTTACATTCTACTACTCTCCATATCTGTTTATCAATCACCCTCTCCAGAATTTTCATGCAATGTGATAAGAGTTTGATGCATCTGAACTGCCCACAGTTGTGGATGCCCCTTTTGTTCTTGTACACTGGCACAAGTATGCTTATTCTCCAGTCATCTGTAGGTACGCCTTTCTCTCCACACTGCTATGATTACCCTCAGGAGCCATTTCTCCCCTATCTCACCCAGCATCTTTATTAGATCTGCTGTGACCTCCTCTGAGAGCTGCATTCCTTGACTTTATTTTCCTTAGTGCTGTTCTTATTTCTTCTAGGGTATGCACTTCTTCTCCAGTCATTGTAGGCTGTGTCTGGGGCATTACAGCTTCTGTGGGGTTTTCTTCATTTAGAAGGTTCTGGAAGTACTCCTTCCATCTGCTTTTGATGTCCTGTGGACTGGTGAGCAGGTTTTGCTGGCATTCCTTATGAAGGGTGTCTGACTATCTCCTTTTCCTTTCTGTCTTTGCCTTGCAACTTGATATCGTTTCTTCGTGCCACCTACTGAGCCACTTTCCAGAAGTTGGTAGAGTACGTCCAATGCCCTGTTCTTTGCTATTGCAACTCTTTTCTTAGATTTTTTGTTAGCCAACCAGTATTCCTTCCTAGTCTGGTCCATCTTTTCTATATCCCACTTTTTCCTGTACTCCTCCTTTCTTTTGATGACTTTCTGGGCTTTCCTTATGTATGTTATTTCCATGCCTGGCTCAGCCACATATCTGTTCTGTAGTCCTCACACATGGTGTTTTGAGGTCCTGCCTTTCTTCTTCAACTCCACCGATTCCTCCTATTCTTAGAGTGCTAGAGCCCTGAGTAATTGCTTGAACTGTTGTATTTTCTCTCCAGTCAACTTTCAGGTCTTCAGCCTGGCCTCTGTTAACCTTACAACCTTCTCTAACCACTGCTTGCAGCTGATTGTGGCACCTATTGTTTATGCTGTGGGCTGACTGTTTCACTAGGAATGACTTTGCAATCATCAATTCTACCCCAGTGCCTTTACCTTGCTAGAAGAGTTGGCCACTCTTATATGTGATCTTGTGACTATCTCTCTTTCTGAATCATGTGTTGGCTACTGTCAAGCCATCTGCCAGACAGAAGTATAGAATGGCATCTCCTTCTTTATTCCTGTTGCCCTGCCCATGTGGACCCAGGCAGTCCTTGTATCCTGTTCTGTCTCAATATGTGCATTCAAGTCACCCATTATCAGCACCAGTTCATGTTGTCTTGCTTTATCTAGTCGGTCCTGCAACTGCTGTCTGAATGCAATCTTTTCCTCACTATCACAACTCTACTATGGGGCATAGGCTGAGATTATGAATACTGCCCTGTCATTACACTGGAGTCTGATTGCCTTGAGTCTGTCACTAATTCTGATGATAACCTTCATTGCCTTCTGAAGCTTCTCTCTCACCACAATTCCCACACCATTTCTAGCCTGTCTCCTCCTGAGCAGTAGAGTCTGGATCCCAAGCCAAGTGGCTTTGCTCCACTGCCCTTCCATCTTGTCTCTTGGATACATAGGATGTCCAGCATCTTCCGTATCATTATGTCATCCACTTCCAAGCTGCATCCTGTCAGTGAACCTACATTAAGTTTAGCAATTCACAGTTCATGTTTGGCAGGTTGATTGGTTTTACGTACAGCTTTCGCTCAACAGAGCTATCCCAGGTAACCCAGGCTGGGCAACTAGACATTGGTCAGCCAGTATCTTATTGACCCTGGATTGCTAGGCTTTATGGTGGGCACACACTGGCCAATAGAGGCACATACACTCCTCTCACTGTTAGCATGGGTCCCTGGCATAGGTCAGAGTAGGCTGGGTCCTCAACCTACTTATCACCAGTAACTACCCATGTCCATTTGGCGACATTAGTCATATTTTACAATTTTACAAATGAAAGAGATAAGAGACCTAATTTGGGATAAATAATTACGGACCTCTAAATATTAGTGCTGGTTCTGTAAATGACTAAAGCTATTTTCTGCTGAGTTGTGCAACTTTCCACAGCGTCTCTTTCCCTTTATTTATCTGTTTACTAGCATTATACAAATCCATGTGATTTTAATTGCATATTGATGTTTATTCACACATTAATGTTTTGTGGACAAGATTACTAGCTGAGACAGTACTCCAACTTCAGAGACTGCTAACTGTAGGTTTATGAGCTTGCTTAGCCATTGGAAGAAACAAAATCTGACATATAATAACACCAAACCTTCATCAAATATCTTATGTGCAAAAGAAGTTATGGTTAAAAACAGTACGAATGGTCTGTCCATCTAAAAACTTCTGATTATTCTTTGGCAATCATTTTATCCCTTCCTCATGCTAACTTCACCTACTTTTGGTGCCATTAAATCTCATCAACCATATACACCTTCCTACAGGACCTCAGTAGACTGTCTATCAAGCAGCATTTCTTACTGCTGTTCTTAAATTCTCCTGCATGAGTAGCAGCATCCCTCAACATTGGTTTTGCACCCATTGAACTACAGGGCTTCATCTTTCCTCTCGTATTATTATGCGTTGGTATGCCAAGTCTCTTGTTCAGTCTGTCATACAGCATGTCGGCCCCAGCTCTCTGAGCCACACACTGTACTCTAAAATACTCCTCCTATTGTCATTTTGATCGCTCTGCTGCTCAGGCAGAATGAATCTGATGTTTCTCTTGAGAGATGACCATCATAAAAGAAGTTAGTAATATTTTTGGTCCCTACCATCACACAATAGGCACAACTATGATACCAGTTATACTATGGTTCACAGTCTGGAATTGTGGTTTTACTTACTGCTTGCTTTACATACTGCTATGTCATATTGAGCAGCATGATTCAGCAAGAGGATAAAAATGATTCAGCCAAAAGATAAAATATCCAGATTATTTTCTTCTACTGAATACCACAATTTACTTTGAAATCATGTAATTCTTTACAGACACCTTTATCACAACTTTAATATCAAATCAAAAACTTAAGTGTGCACAAACATTTAAGCTTGTCACAGTACAAATTTCATGACTGTTGCACCTTGAGGAAAAGGAACTTTTCTCTTTCATCTGAGGTTAAGCAGCCTTGGACCTACCAATCTTTAAAGCTGCATGGCTGTTCAGGGTGCAAGGGGTAGCAGTTGTTCTTTATTTATATTTATATTTATATTCACTGTTACCAGTTACAATGTTTGCTGCTTTAATATAATGACACACATTTTTACACCATTTCCAACATATAGCAATCTGTCAATTCTTCCCCACCAAAGTGCATAAACCTGAACTTAGTTCAGTCAAGCCACATCTTTCAGTGTTTTCAGTTGTACAGAATCACTGCAGAGGCTGCCATTCCCATCGCTAAGCATTATTCTATAGTTCATTTTATCAGGGAATGGATCGCCATGATTCACCTCTCCATCTACAACATCTGACACTAATGTGATGAGCAGGAAGGGTGACACCACCGTCAGACCGTTGGCACTCTGGCACTTTACAGCATCTTCCTTCCCCATTTTCATATTACTGCTACACTATTTATAACTTTGTTACAACTTTTATCACCTTTTAATTAATGTTCCTGAGCCAGTTGTCGTCTATCTTTCCTGCTCTCAGTATTTTAGATTTTGCATACGATCAAAAGAGGTCCTGTGACTTCTTTAACTTGGCAATCAGCATCTAGTTCTGTCCTTCCCTTTGATATACTTCATCTGTTCTGCGCTATGTTTTGTCAGTTGTAGGATAAATTCCTCAACCTGCACCATCTATACTCCCTGTAAAAAGCAGAACCCCAGTTAACACCAGTCCGTATCTTCTATAACCCCAAGATTCTATTATTGTAACTGTAGCAGTGTCTTTGTACATAAACAGTACGTACAGCAGCCTAATCCATTTTCCTACCTCCTCTGCTCACAATGAATTATGCCAATTTCTACTTCCCATGTTAGAGCTCCCCTCTCTTTTGATAGTTAATTACTTCCCACAGTTATCTTCCTTCCCCAAAAAAATTTCTAGAAAAGAACCAGCACCACACTATTACACAGTTCTAGTCCATCTATTAAAACCTGTTTATTCTGAATATTGAGGTACACTTGGTCCTTAACATATACTGCCTAATCATATCATGCTTTTTCTATCACCTTTCAACTCAGTTCTCTACACAAACCAGTTGAGAACTCACTCAAGTCATTTATTTCTTTATGTCTTGTCTCTATCTATTCCCAAAGCAGTATTGCAGATTATAGTGTAACAGAACATTAAACTTATATTTATTGTACTTAGCATTTCTTGTCATACTTCATATTTATTTGTGTTTATTGTATTTATTGTACAGGGTTTGCAGCATTAAATGTTTTGATATAATTAGCTTAGTTCAGCTTGTATTCTACATATAAAAGTTACAGTAAACCATGCAAATGTCCCCCAGTTCCTGGTTTCATACCTCCTCAGATTTGTTTGCAAACACGTTGCCTCTGCATACAAATTGGTAGTTGAAATACAACATTTAAGTGGCCTCTAACTACAAAAACAAGGACTATTTTTGCCCTTTCCTCCATGGTACAGTAAGTTGGAACCACATGCAGTACTCTTCTTCATGTATTTACTCCCCTTGGTAGATGTTAAACAGTTGCAGCTTTAGCACTGCCTTCATGTACAACATTTCTATTCTCTCTTCTTTCTGCCATAACCAAGCTCTTAATACTTTGTAATATGTGTTTAAACCACATTTATTTTTGTGTAACAATTAGAAACATCCTTAATTTTACAAAAATCATAATGCTTTCCTAAGTATAATGTCAGTTTTCTCCTCATTGCATTCTTTCCCACAAACCCCATAAAATCATACTTGTATCGAGATTTTTCAAACACTAAACATGAAATCCATCTACAGTGTATCCCTGGACCCTGTCTTCCCATAACTTAAAATGCATGTTTTGTCATCTCTTCTTCCCCACAACAACTTCATTATACAGTCTTTCTTCTTCACATTTACACTTCATGGTTATTACAGATTTTTTTGACTCAACAGTAGTTGAAATTGAAAATAACAGATTTTGGTAAAATAAAATCATGCAATTAACTACTTATTTCATTTAGGTGACAGAAAAATGTTTATATCTCTTGATATCACAACTCAGACTAAACTTCAGACTCTACAGCTTGCACCTGATAAACTTGTTTTAGAATTTGATATTACCCTTAAAAGATAAGCATATTTTTCTATAACTATCAAATCAAGCATGGCACACAATATTTTCCGCAACTTGCAGCTCTACAAATCTGCAAGAAATACACTTCAATAAGCTGGCATCATATTTAATTTTTATCTATTCTAAATATATCCTTTGTATAGAAATGTGCCAGAAATGGACACATTACATAAAAATCATACAACAGAAGAAAGATTGTTATCCAGCATGCCAAATGCTTTAATATTAATCATTGATTATTAATAAATGACTGGAATATTATTTTTTTTCTTTACTTAGCTATAGACAGAATTAAGTACAAATATGCAGGACTGAACAACAAACAGGGGGGTGTGGGGAGGCGAAGCCCCCCACCTACTTTGGTTTTAATTAACAGTAAAAAAGCAAACTGGACAATATAAAACCAAAGTAGGTGGGGGGCTGTACCCATCACACCCCCCAACTATATATTCTAACTCCAGGATCGCACTACTGTGGGGAAAAGGACATATGCCTTTTACTTGCCTTTTTCTAATTGTCGGGGAAATGAACTGTCAAGCAAATGAACGGTCAGGCGATTGAGCTGCCTGAAATTTCTCTTTGGCAAATGAACTTTAGGTCAAATGATGGTGACCAAAAGGCTTACACTGAAAAGATGTAAGCTAGTCCATGCATCAACAGAGACTATAAGGAAATATCCTTGGAAGAAGTCACCCTCTGACTCTTGGGAATGGGTGATTCCCTAAAACAAATGCTGAAATGGAACAATAAGTGAATATGAATTCAAATAAAATGTTCGGGATACCCACAATTTGCAAGAGTGAGATGGACACATCATTCAGGCAGATAATCTCCTCTAAAAAAACTAAAATGGAATTTTTAGACTTTACCCTTAACCCAGTTGTACAGAGAACCCAATACTACCTAATAGACTTGTAGAAATTCCTCAATGAACTCCACAAATACAACATGACGTATGCAGACAACATGCTCACGACTCTAGATATAGTAGCCTTCTACACGAGGATCCCCCATGACCAGGGCATCCAGCTGTTACATAAGGACCTGAACAGACACACCAAACTCGAACCTAAGAGGGCAGAAACCATTTGTGAACTAATTTGCCTAGTCTTAAACAACAATTTTTTCACCTTCAATGATAAAGTGTACTATCAGGAGTGAGGGGTTGCAATGGGAGCCAAAATGACACCCGCATAAGCTAACATTGTACTTAGAAGTACTAATAGCCCTCTCAGGTTTCAGATATGTATGTTTATATAAACAATATACAGATGACATATTTTTTCCTTGGGCAAATAACCAGAAGGATCTAAAAGACTTTCTCCTACAAATAAAAAAAAGAATATCCCCTTCCTAGACATTACACTGTCAGGCAAAGGAAACCAAATCCACTTCCTGGACATCGCTCTTTTCTTCAGCACTGATTCCCAAAGCTTCCACTCCACTCTACACAGGAAGACAACATTCAGGAATAATTACCTGGACTACTTTAGCCTGCACCTGACCTTTATGACGTAAGATATATGAAAGGTCAGTTCATCCGACTCAGCAGAATACTCAGTGATGAACCCGCCTTCCACCAAGAAAGTGCAGCCCTCAAGAAACTATTAAGTGACAAGCACTACCCAGAAAATGAAATAGAAACCATCTTTAAACAAGTAGCAGACCACCGGGAAACCCACTACCAGCCCATTCTCAGACATGGGTACACCAAACTCCCCTACAAGTCTTCGGACAAACACCCCAGATTCCCACTCCCCATATCCCTTGACTGTCCCACCATCAGGGACATCATCATCCAGAATTGGTGCATCATAGACAGCAACTGACAACTCGCTAAATTTCTTGGCCCCACACCAACTTTCTCTTTCAAAAAAGGAAGGACCCTCAAGACCCTGTTTGAAACCACCCCCTCCCCATGCCTTCACACAATAGAACAAGGCATGTACAGGTAAAGCCACTGCTGCTGCTGCCCATACATCCTCACAAGTGATGAATTTCACCTCATGGCCAAAGACTTTAGAATCAGGCTTAAAGACTGATACAACTGCACCACCGAACACGTGGTATACCTCAGTGCTTGCTCCACCTGCAGAGCATTTTACATCGGGAAAACCACCTGTAAAACAAATGACAGAAAAAAAGAACATATGGTGTACGCAACAAAGACTTTAAGAATGCACTATCCAAACACAGCTTATCCTGCCACAACTTCACAGACTTCAAACTTTTAGTATTAGAAAAAGGACAAAAAAATTATGATGATGCCAGCTCACTTCTTGAGGTAAAAGAACTTAAATGGCAAATTCGACTGAGGGCTAACATGGTGGCAGGCTTAAACAGGAATCTCAACATCAAATTTATTCTGAAATGGAAGCGGTAAGGCAATTATGTACCACCCCCCCACCTCCAGATCTAATCCAATTCTGCAACAAAGAGTATATAAATTGCAATTAAAAGTTTTTTTCACTGATTTCTGAAGAAATTCCACTCTAAATAAAATGAATGAAAGCACTTAAATCCAACTAACCAGTGCATCCGCCTCTTTTTACCTCACCATTCTGCCAAGAGTTCTTTTTTATTTGTTTTTACAGTTCCATAGTACTCTTTCAGGTAGTTACTTTCATAAGTTGTTTTTCTTTCTACCTGTAACATGGCAGAAGGCACCCAAACAGATTCCAACAACAGCACCCAAGACCTACTTGATCTATTGATTTACAACACACCAACAGACATCTCCACCCTACTGCATGCAGTGAACAACATCATCCTAAGGAACTACTGACACCTGCAGCAAACCCTCTCAATCTGCAAGAGAATCAACCACCACAAAAGGTCAACAGCATAGGAACAAGGCTCACAAATCTAAATCTTAACTCAGGAATACCAGATATCAGGAGGGAATGAGAATTTCTTGGACTGAGCCTTGCAAACTGACCTTTCCAACCCATTTGTGGACTTCAACCTGGGTAACTGCATTCCAACTACCTCCGCCCCAAACAACATGGTGGAGGATAACAGAGCACTCAGGCAATGCAAAGATCTGGTCCACCAGCTGGACAAACTGCTCACCACCATTAAAAATGTGGAATACGAAAATGTTTATCTAACCAAATGCATTTCCAGTGAAATAGTCCCACAGGGTCTCAGAGTGTCCAAGTTCCCAAATGGAATAGACTCGAACAGCCCAGTCTACCAGACCCTGTGTCAAATTTGCAATGACATAGGACTTAAAGTTCTGAAAGTCCTATTGGACCACAACAGAACAAAGCTCCAAAAACTGAGCGACCAAATACAGACAATCCGCAATGTGATGCACATGCAACCATATGCGGATGACATCACCAAAGAGTGGGATAGGCTCTACACAAACATTACCCAACATGTGGCTACCTTAGCCCAAAGAAAGAAAAAGAAATTGTTCTGAGATTGGCAACTGTACCAAATGACCTCAACCTACCCACTAGAAAAGCAACAAAGGAGCAACTCAACAAACAGGCCAGGTATTGCACAAGCGCCCAACCAAAGCACAGAGTTAGCAACCCACTTGGCTGCACCCAGGCTGCCTCCCACCACACCAAGAACTCATCACACTGATGGGCAAACCTCCAGTCATTACCAGAGGGAAGTAACCCACAACAAGGAGACACCAGCCACACGGAACATGGGCTCAGGTAAACAACCAACAACAAAGGTACCACATTCAACAAGGATCTCACCGGACCCCAGGACATCACCTCCAATGATTTTTTATCCCTAGGATAGGACTATGGCCTCTCCAAGAACACTCTAACTAGGGGACAAGGAATAGGCAGAGACCAAGACTGGGGATTGAGCAGAGGTCGACCACATAAGAGTTGGCAATTCTTAACCACTCACCCCAGCAAACAAGCAATAAAAACACTCTGGAAACACAAGGGGCTAACCCCCCACCTTCGGTAACCCAAAGGGTCTATATTATATTAGCGAACACTTGAAATTGCGAACACTATATAATTGACCCAGACAATCCAAAATGCCAAACATACAGGTCAGCGATTTTTTCCCCAGGGAAAAAAAATCGCTGATCCATTAACAAAAAAAAAAAAAAAAAAAAAAAAAAAAAACTAAGCACACAATAAACTTGTGGGCTGTGCCCCCCACCCCCATATTTAAATATACCAACTCTGAGATCGCACCAAAGTAGAAAAAATGGCAAAGTCCAGAAAGCGGCTCCATGCTTTCGTAATTTTGCCATTTCCCGTAAACACGTTAGACGAAACAGCATTCGCAACTTTAAGTGTTCACTTAAATAATAGGAACCCTAACCCAATCACAGGAAGAATCATCACCAATAGCAAACAGCGAAAACTCGATTTACAACATCTCAAGCACCCAGCCTGGATGCAGCGGCAAACTCTGTAATCCATAAAGGTCTAAATTTTATTCCCAGCCAAAAAGCCAAAATCAATGATGTTATTATTGACATGAAGCTTTACATAAGAAAACTCATTTTAAAACCCTTCTTTTTGGATGACAGCATCAACCAAAGTGATGACTGGCCACACAACAAAGTGAATACTTCTGGTCTGAGCCAGAACTATGGCTGGACAGCAGCAGCCAGTAACAACAGGGTAAGTGACAGTATTAACTATTTACTTTCTGTAGACAATAACAGTTCAATTTCTTATGTCTCTTGTAGAAACATTGTATCATTGGTGAATACTGCAACTAATAATGGCAATTACAGGCTTTCTAGTTTAAATGTTATGTTGAGTTTAATGCCAAATTAGAACTGAAATCTGAAAGCCACAACTAATAATAGCAATTACAGGTTTTCCAGTTTAACGCCTAATTCTAATTGCAATTTGAATGCCACAACTAACAATGGCAATGAAGGTTTTTCATGTGCAAACACTATGCTGATTTCAATGTCGAATTCAAATTGTAATTTGAGCACTGTAACCAACAATACTTTTGCTTCAGTTTCTACCTCTAAAGCTATGGCTAACAGAATGTTTAATAACAGTAATACCACTCTGTGTCTCAAAAACGAAACTTGGAAAACTAGTAACATAGCCAGCAGTGCATGCTTAAGTAGCAACAATGTCGATTGCAATAATTTTTGTTTTAAGCAGACAGCAGGATTAACCCAACAGATGTCTATCAACCTAGGCAAGGTACTGCAAGGTCCAATAGCCACTCTAGTTATTTTAAGGACACAAACAATAGCAGAGTAGCTAGCTACAACAGGCATAACAGACAGGATGAGTCCCACCAACCTTAGACCAAATAAAACAGCACTAACTCCCTCTATCAAACACCAGACAGAACAGGCAACAGGGACAAGGACACACCTTCCCCCAATGCTTCTCTGAGCTCGGATGATCCCCTCAATGAGACAACAGGAAATGTAGAACTCAGTAAACTAAACTTATTTACCCCCCCCCCTCCAAGCAAACTTTAATTTATTCTCAAAAGTATGCGGAATGGACATCAGGGACACCCTTAACAGGAAATCCCTAAAGAAATGGTTTAACTTGATCCAAGCAGAGTGGGAAGTACTCCACAAACTAAAAAATAACCCAGATTTAAGAATCATGAACACCAACAAGGGCACAGGGATAGTGGTCATGGACCAAAAGGCTTACATCGAAAAGATGGAAGCCACCTTATGCATCAATAGAGACTACAAGAAAATCTCCTTGGAAGAAGTCACCCTCCGGCTCCAGGAAATCAATGATTCCCTAAAAGAAATGCTGAGCAGGGGCTAATCAGTGACTACGAATTCAAATTCATGACAAGTCGCCCACCCCCACATAGGCAAAATGTTCGGGATACACAAGAGTGAGATGGACCTGCCACTCACACACATAGTCTCCTCTAAAAGTAAAATGAGTATCTCCGAATTTTTAGACTTCATCTGTAACTCCACAGACAACACTCTCTCGATCAAAAAAGTGAAACAATACCACTGGAACAGATCCACAAAAAATGTATTCTCTCTCTCTCTGTTGCAGTGGTATTGTTTATCTGTAACTCTACTGTACAAGGAAGCTAATACTACCTAAAAGACTTGTGGAAGTTCCTCAATGAACTCCACAAATACCACATCACAGATGCAGGCAGCATGCTAGTGACTATAGATATTAGATATACAGTGGATATAAAAAGTTTATGCACCCCTGATAAAATGCCAGGTTTTTGTGATATAAAAAATAACACCACAATAAATCATTTCAAAACATTTCCCACCTTTAATGTGACCTATAACCTGTACAGTTCAATTGAAAAACAAACAAACCTGTTAGAGAAAAAATATAGAAAATAAAAAAAAAACGTACAATACACTGGTTGCGTAAGTGTGCATACCCTTAAACTAATACTTTATTGAAGCATCTTATGATTTAATTACAGCATTCAGTTTTCTTGGGTAGGAGTCTATCAGCATGACACATCTTGACTTGGCAATATTTGCCCATTCTTCCTTGCAAAAATGCTATAAAACTGTTAGATTGCAAGGACATCTTTTGTGCACAGCCTTATTCAGGTCATCCCACAGATTTTCTATTGGATTTCGGTCTGGGTTCTGGCTGGGTCATTCTAAAACTTCAATTTTCTTGTGGTGAAGCCATTCTTCTTTTGATTTAGATGTATGCTTGGGTTCATTTTGGTGTTAAAAGGTTAAATTCCTCTTCCTCTTCATCTTTCTAGCAGATGCCTGAAGGGTTTGGGCCAAAAGTGACTAGTATTTGGAACTGCTCATAATTCCCTCCACCTTGACTAAAGCTTCCAGCTGAAGAAAAGCAACCCCAAAGCATGATACTGCCAGCACCATGCTTCACTGTGGGGATGGTGTTCTTTTGGTGATGTGAAGTGTTGATTTTGAGCCAGACGTACCTTTTTGAATTGTGGCCAGAAAGTTCAACCTTGATCTCATCAGACCATAACACATTTTCCCACATGCTTTTGGGAGACTTGATGTATTGTTTTGCAAATTTTAGCTGGGCCTGGATGTTTTTCTGTGTAAGAAAAGGCTTCTGTCTTGCAACCCTACCCCACAGTCCAGACGGGTCTATATTAGAACATCGAATGTTCTAATATCGACCCCTATTCAGTGAACGCTTGAAAGAGGGAAAGTATTCGGCTGGCCATTTCTGCAGCTTCGCTATTTCCTCGACTGTGGTGCAAAAGTGACGGACCAGCTTAAGGTAAGAGTGCGAACGGACTGAGGTAAGGTGAGTGTTTGATAGTTAGGGACCTTAGGGATAGGGAGTGGGGGTAAGGTGAGTGCCCGATATTTAGGGACTTTAGGGTTAAGGAGCGGGTAAGGTGAGTGTGTGATTGTTAGGGCCTTAGGGTTAGGGAGCGGGTAAGGTGAATGTGCGATAGTTAGGGACCTTAGGGTTAGGGAGCGGGTAAAGTGAGTGTGCATTAGTTAGGGACCTTAGGGTTAGGGAGCAGGTAAGGTGAGTGTTCGTTAGTTAGGGACCTTAGGGTTAGGGTTGGGTTAAGGTAAGTGGATAGCTAGTAGTGTATGCACGGTTTAGTGTAGGGTTTTGTGAAGTGTGTATGTGTGGATTATCTATTTTGGTGTGCTTGTGCTGTGTGTGTGTTTTCTCGAAAAAATTTGCTGTTCTGAGCGTTCGAGTATATTACATTTCGAGATTCCAAGGTCGAGCTTATGGTGTTCGATATTTTGGAATTTCGATAATGTGATATAGACCCAGTCCAGACATATACAGAATATGGGAGATTGTTGTCACATGTTGTACACAACCAGTATTTATCAGAAATTCCTGCAGCTCTTTCAGTGTTGCTGTATGTCTCTTGGCAGCCTCCCTGACCAATTTTCATCTTGTCTTTTTATCAATTTTCGAAGGATGTCCAGTTCTTTGTAATGTCACTGTTGCCCCATATTTTCTCCACTTTTTGATGACTGTCTTCACTGTGTTCCATGGTATATCCAATGCTATGGAAATTTTTGTGTACCCTTCTCCTGACTGATACCTTTCAACAATGAGATCCCTTTGATGCTTTGTAAGTTCTTTGCGAACCATGGCTTTTGATGTAGCAGGCAACTGAGTAAATGTCAGGAAAATCCTACTAGGATAGCTGAACATTATCTGGGGTTAATCAGAGTCTCCTTAATTGATGGCAAGTGTGTATCCAAGAAGACTAAATGTTGTAATTAAATCAAAAGGTGTTTCAATAAAGTATTAGTTTAAGGGTGTGCACACACAACAAAGTATTAGTTTAAGGGTGTGCACACTTATACAACCAGTGTATTGTAGGTTTTTTTCCCCTAACAGATTTGTTTGTTTTTCAATTGAATTGTACAGGTTATAGGTCACATTAAAGGTGGGAAAAGTTTTGAAATGATTTATTGTGGTCTAATTTTTTTTATATCACAAAAAACTTTTCATTTTAACAGGGGTTTGTACACTTTTATATATCCACTGTAGTAGCCCTCTGCATGAGCAATCCCCATGACCAAATCATTCAGCGGGTACGTATGTACCTGAATGGACACACCAAACTCAAACCTAAAAGGGTGGAAACCATTTATGAACTAATTTGCCTAGTCCTAAACAGCATTTCTTTCACCTTCATTGACAAGGTCGACCACCAGCAGTGAGACGCCTCAATAGGAGCCAAAATGGGACCAGCATACACCAACATCGTACTCAGTACCTGGGAAGCACAAGTACTAACAGCCCTCGCAGATTTCAGATATGTACATCTATATCAATGATATATAGATGACACATTTCTTCTTTGGGCAAATGACCAAAAGGAACTAGAGGACTTTCTCCTACAAATAAAAAACAGTATCCCCTTCCAAGGCTTTACAATCTCAGGCAAAGGAAACTGAGTCCACTTCCCAGACATCACTCTTTCCTTCAACAAAGACTCCCAAAGCTTACACTCCACTCTGCACAGGAGGACCACATACAGGAATAATTACCTGGACTACTTTAGCCAGCACCTGACATTCATGACGTAAAATATCATGAAAGACCATTTCGTCCAAATCAGTAGAATAATCAGCGATGAACCCACCTTCCACCAAGAAAGTGCAGCCCTAAAGAAACTATTCAGGGACAAGCACTCCCCAGAAAACCAAATAGAAACCATCTTTAAATGAGTAGAGGACCACCGGGACACCCACTACCAGCCCATTCTGAGACACAGGTACACCAGACCCACCTACAAGTCGTCGGACTAACACCCCAGATTCCCACTCCCCATATCCCTTTACTGCTCCACCATCAAAGACATCAACACCCAGAACTGGTGCATCATAGACAGCAACCAGGAACTTCCTATATTTCTTGGTCCTGCATCAACTTTCTCTTTCAAAGAAACAAGGTCCCTCAAAACCCTGTTTGAAACCACCCCTCCTCAAAACTCCATACAACA